>NC_051212.1:19545595-19555595 GCF_015220715.1 Pygocentrus nattereri | reverse complement strand
CAAAACTTGGTGCTGTGGGTTGAGTTAAACTTTGGCTTTAGTGATTGAGCTTGGGCAAACTACTGTGTAGAAGAACATCTGACACTGTGGTACTGATTTAGGCATATAACTTCCATCTCACAGTATTTTATTCAGTTTATTTACTGTTTATTGTAAAGACGTAAAGCTTGGTCAATTGTTGCATATCTAGTCACAGTATCATGACTACCCAAGTGTGAGGGTGTCTATGCACTCTGGAAAATCTCAGAGATCATGTTGGTGATTCAATAATGGGCTTCAACAGGTTGCATGGACTGCATGCTTCTTGAATCTCAGTTGAGTTGAATAAACTGTGAGAGACTGTTAGAGATTACTGGGATTACTAGTTGAGAATGATACAACATTTACTGCCTTTCTTTAATATGGCACAGATGTTTCATTCTTACAGTTACATCATGCTATATGATGGTTACTCATCCTAATGATTCTTCCAAGAGGTGCCTTAAAATGTACACCATGGAATAGCTTGGGATGTTTTGAGATTACTTTGTGGATCGGGCAGTGTCCGAAGGCGTGGGCCTTGGCGTTCTGATCCTCGGTTGATGAAACTGGCTTTTGGAACTTGGAACGTTACCTCACTGGCGGGGAAGGAGCCTGAGTTGGTGCGCGAGGTTGAGAGATACCGGCTAGATATAGTCGGGCTCACCTCAACACACAGCTTGGGCTCTGGGTCCAATCTCCTTGAGAGGGGCTGGACTTTATTATTTTCTGGAGTTGCCCATGGTGAGAGGCGGCGGGCAGGTGTGGGCTTTCTCATAGCCCCTCGACTTGGTGCCTGTATGTTGGGGTTTTCTCCGGTGGACGAGAGGGTAGCTTCCCTACGCCTTCGGGTTGGGGAATGGGTCCTGACTGTTGTCTGTGCTTATGCACCGAACAGCAGTTCAGAGTACCCAGCCTTCTTAGAGTCCTTGGGAAGGGTGCTTGAAAGTGCTCCTCCTGGAGACTCTATTGTCCTACTGGGGGACTTCAACGCTCACGTGGGCAATGACAGTGAGACCTGGAGGGGTGTGATTGGGAGGAATGGCCTCTCTGATCTGAACCCGAGTGGTGTTCAGTTTTTGGACTTCTGCGCAAACCACAGTTTGTCCATCACGAACACCATGTTTGAACACAAGGATGTCCATAAGTGCACATGGCACCAGGACACCCTAGGCCGCAGTTCAACGATTGACTTTGTAGTCGTGTCATCGGACTTGCGGCCATGTGTTTTGGACACTCGGGTAAAGAGAGAAGCTGAGCTGTCAACTGATCACCACCTGGTGGTGAGTTGGATCAGGTGGTGGGGGAAGATGCCGGTCAGACCAGGCAAGCCCAAACGTATGGTGAGGGTTTGCTGGGAACGTCTAGCAGAAGAACCTGTCAGATTGATCTTCAACTCACACCTCCGTCAGAACTTTGACCAGATATCGGGGGAGGTGGGGGACATTGACTCAGAATGGGCCATGTTCCGTTCCTCCATTGCTGAAGCGGCTGACTGTAGCTGTGGCCGTAAGGTAGTTGGTGCCTGTCGGGGCGGTAATCCTCGAACCCGGTGGTGGACACCCCAGGTGAGAGATGCCGTCAAGCTGAAGAAGGAGTCCTACCGGGCATGGTTGGCCTGTGGGACACCAGAGGCAGCTGGCAGGTATCAACAGGCCAAGCGATCTGCGGCTTCAGTTGTCGCCAAGGCAAAAACCTGTGTATGGGAGGAGTTTGGTGAGGCCTTGGAAAGTGACTTTAAGTCGGTTCCGAAAAGATTCTGGCAAACCGTCAGGCGACTCAGAAGGGGAAAGCAGTGTGCCACTAGCACTGTATATAGTGGAGATGGTGTGCTGCTGACTTCGACTGAAGACGTCATTGGGCGGTGGAAGGAATACTTTGAGGACCTTCTCAATCCCACCGACACGTTCTCCAGTGAGGAGGCTGAGTCTGGGGACATGGGAATAGGCTTGTCCATTACTGAGGCCGAAGTCGCTAAGGTAGTTAAGAAGCTCCTTGGTGGCAAGGCTCCAGGGGTGGATGAGATCCGCCCTGAGTTCCTCAAGGCTCTGGATGTTGTGATGCTGTCTTGGCTGACATGCCTTTTCAACATTGCGTGGACATCGGGGGCGGTGCCACTGGATTGGCAGACTGGGGTGGTGGTGCCTCTTTTTAAAAAAGGGGACCGGAGGGTGTGTTCCAACTACAGGGGAATCACACTATTCAGCCTCCCTGGCAAGGTCTATGCAGGGGTACTGGAGAAGAGAGTCCGGCTTATAGTCGAACCTCGGATCCAGGAGGAACAGTGCGGGTTCCGCCCTGGTCGTGGAACACTGGACCAACTCTTCACCCTCTCCAGGATTCTGGAGGGTTCATGGGAGTTTGCCCAACCAGTCCACATGTGCTTTGTGGATCTGGAGAAGGCATTCGACTGTGTTCCCCGGGGTATTCTGTGGGAGGTGCTTCGGGAGTACGGGGTACATGGCTCTTTGCTACGAGCCATTCAGGCCCTGTACAAACAAAGCTGGAGTTTGGTTCGCATAGCCGGCAGTAAGTCAGACTCGTTCCCAGTGAGAGTTGGACTCCGTCAGGGCTGCCCTTTGTCACCGATTCTATTCATAATTTTTATGGATAGAATTTCTAGGCGCAGTCAAGGGATGGAGGGTGTCCGGTTTGGTGACCTCAGGGTCACTTCGCTGCTGTTTGCAGATGATGTGGTCCTACTGGGGACATCAGGCCGCGAACTTCAGCTTTCGCTGGATTGGTTTGCAGCCGAGTGTGAAGCGGCTGGGATGAGAATCAGTACCTCTAAATCCGAGACCATGGTTCTCAGGCAGAAAAGGGTGGAGAGCCCTCTCTGGGTCGGGGATAGGCTCTTGCCTCAAGTGGAGGAGTTCAAGTATCTCAGGGTCTTGTTCACGAGTGATGGTACAAGGGAGCGGGAGATTGACAGGTGGATTGGTGCTGGGTCAGCAGTGATGCGGGCTCTTTACCGGTCTGTTGTGGTAAAGAAAGAGCTGAGCCATAAGGCAAGGCTCTCGATTTACTGGTCGATCTACGTTCCCACCCTCACCTATGGTCATGAGCTTTGGGTAATGACCGAAAGAATAAGATCGCGAATACAAGCGGCCGAAATGAGTTTCCTCCGCAGGGTGTCTGGACTCTCCCTTAGAGATAGGGTGAGAAGTTCAGTCATCCGGGAGGGACTCGGAGTAGAGCCGCTGCTTCTTCACGTCGAGAGGAGCCAGCTGAGGTGGTTCGGGCATCTGGTTAGGATGCCTCCTGGACGCCTCCCTCGGGAGGTTTCACAGGCGAGTCCACCTGGGAGGAGACCCCGGGGAAGACCCAGGACACGCTGGCGCGACTATATCGCCCAGCTGGCCTGGGAGCGCCTCGGAATCCCCCTTGGAGAGCTGGTGGAAGTGGCTGGGGAAAGGGAGATCTGGGCTTCATTGCTTAGGATGCTGCCCCAGCGACCCGAACCCCGGAGAAGCGGAAGATAATGGATGGATGGATGGATGGATGGGTTTTGAGATTAAGCTTTTGTGCCTAAACTGAGAGTGCTTTTAATGTTGAATTGATTCAGTACTTCATACTTTATAACATCTTATTACGTTTGATAAACAGGTGTTGACAAATAAATTTGATCTGTCACTGCAGGTTATGATAACGCTTGCTACGGCTTAGCAAACAAACTCATATAATGTGCAATGCCATCTGCAACCCTCCATCTAAAGTTCTGAAAGTGTTTTGACACAAGTGCCTGTCGCACTGTGACATTCATTGTTGTGACAGGTGTCATGGCACAGTTCAAATACAGCTTTGGAGCCACTAAGGACGAGGCTGACAGGTTGTCTTTTTTGAAAAACAAAAGTGAAATTAGTGAGATAATAAAAGATTCCCTCTGTTTTGCTGTAGGACGGAGAGCGTTCAGCACTTTCAGGATTGTGTAAAGCAGCCAAACACGACCTCCTGCAGTGTGAGAAAAGATCACGTCCCACAGACAAATAGCAAAGTGTAAATCTACTGTATTTTGGATTAGAGATGCCTACACACACAAGCGTTATATAGTGTGTCAATGTGTTGGGGTGTTTGTGTGTCTTTGTTTGTTTATTTGTTTTTGTATGTTTTCAGGACAAATATATCCAGCCTGTGCAGGAAAACCAGGGAAAAACAAAATAACCCACATAATCAGGAGCAAAATAATTCCATGTAGTTACTGCTGTAATTTTTTTCTGTATCTTTGAAATGGCAACTTTATAGGAGAAGGACTTAAATGTATGTTAATGTGATAGGATTTTATTCAAAGTCATTCTGGTTCATTTCTATCGGTCCTTTCATTGTGAAACACACACAGTGTAAATGTTTTCATAAAGTGTAAAAAAATACTTAAGTGTTACTAAGTTTTGATATGACAATGATACATGTAATAGAGATGGAAGATGTATGATCCTACATCCTCACAAGATATAAAAACAAACCTGTGTGTGTGCCTGAGAGTGTGATTAGATGCTCTGTAGGAGGGGTAAGGTGTGATTGCGGTGAATATGGTGATGGGGGTGTGAATGAGAATGATTTCAGGACTGTCTGTGTTTTGAATCTGAAATAGAGAATAAGAGTCTCTTTGTGTCTCAGGAGAATCAAGCGCCTTCACAGAATCCCACTGCTGTCTGCCCACGACATTAGTCACAAGAATGGATGAACAAATATTACCGTAATTTTTTGCCTAAAATAAACCACAAATCATTAGGAGATTTGAACAGTCTGTACATTTCCTACAGGAATTCTGTTTAAGGCTTTAGATTTCTCAGGCTATAATGTGACTTGTGGTATAGATTATGAAGACACATCAGTAGCAACTAAAACTAAAAGTGTAATATGCAAAATCTAATATGCAAAATGGCAATGCAGTACATTTGCATATAAATTTTACACTCATGTATGTTGGGCCCAAAATGAAGATTCAACTGTTATTTTAATTTTCCACTAGTAGACATTCTGTTCACACAAAGACTAAATAAGCAGATTTGTTTACATTCAAATTTATTTCCTGAACTGCATAACCTCATGTGTTTTTGCAATAATGGAGTCAAAATGTAATTTATACATTTGCACTATTTAATAAATCATTTGAAATTGCATGGTCAAATAGTACAACAAACTGGAAAGATGGCCAAAAAGAAAACAGCAGTGCCTGCCCTCTTTGCAATTACATATTTGTGTGTACTGCACTCACTCTATGGCAGAATGATTTTGAAAATGCATTCAACCTGATTGCATCTTCATTTTCATAGACTTCTGCCTGTCAATCATCCCATTAGGGTTCAATTGATTGATTATAATTAATTCTAACATTACAAAACTGATCAGTATCTCAGAGATGTAGTCAGTCAGTCAGGTATATGCCACATACCCTTTAGGAAATATATACTCTAGGATCTGCATATATTCCCTTTAAAATGCACAGTGGTGCTTCAGGTATTTCAGGTACTTCAGAGATTCAGGTGTTTGGTCATTTAACACAAGAAAGAAAAGTAAATTGCACTGAATAAAGTCATTGTTTCTCAAGCTGACTGGCAAACAAAACCTTAAGACGTCCTACTAATGCAAGCAGCATATTACAAATAGCAAATTATGCTACTACTGTACAAAAAGAAGAGGTTCGCCATTGCCAGGTTAGTTGATTTGAGGCAGAAAAGGTCAACACCCTTTTTAGAATCTTTGCAAAAGTCTTTGCAAAATGCTTCCCTGGTTTACAGTTTGTACCTGAATTTGCCACATAATGAATTTGAATAAAAACTTAAGTAGACATCTTTAATCTACTAAATGAACAACATTCAAGATTAAATCTGAAGTGCTGTTACACCATAAATGCAATGTTAATGGGTTAGAGGTACACTATTGATGTAACTGCCTCACAGTAAGTGAGGCAGGTTCAAATCCCAGGGCAACACTGCCAAAATTACCTTAAATAAAATCCTGTTATAATAACGTACATTTAAGAGGCACTGAATCATTTCCTAAAGAATCATAATCAGGCCAGCCAGTCACAGAACACTCACTACTTCAGACTATTCTACACCACTGCATCTTCAGCTCAATATATCCTGATGCACTGATGCATTTTTTCACCGCTAATGAGTAGAGAGTCATAGTGCGGCTCCTGTGTGTGTAGCAAAGTCTGCATGTGTGTAAGTCATCTTTTTAAAAGCAAAACCCCTCCAGCACCAGGGGGTTGACAGCAGCGCAGAATCCTTTAAGAAACTTCAAAGAGCCTTTTCACCGGTCACTTAACAAGAATGAGGCCGATCAAACATCGCCTCACAAAGAGAGATGAAGAGGGAGGAAAGAGGGAGAGGAGAGCAAAATAAATGTAAAAAGACTAGAAACCATAGACGGAATGCTCTGCAGCATATAGAGCTCCCTGGGGGGCTTTTCCTATTGGAGCTGACATCCAGCAGTAAGGTTACATGGTGCTTTTTGTGTTTGTGTGTGTGTTTCAGCAGCATGTTTGTGGATGGGCGACTGAGAGTGTGTGTATGAGAGATAGAGGACATCAAGTATCAAAGCTGATGTGCAATGTTAGCTTTGACTGGGCACGGATGTCACTGCCCAGTAGTGTGGGCCATTATCTTTGATAGCCAATCCTTATTCAATGAGAACCACTCATAACCTCTCAACTACCCTCCTCCATGATCTCTCTTTATTCTCTCTCTCTTTATTCTCTCTCTCTCTCTCTCTCTCTCTCTCTCTCTCTCTCTCTCTCTCTGTCTGTATGCAGCCTGACAAGATTCCCCTGACTTGATTTTTATTGTTTAAATAAGGTTTAGCTGGACTATTCAGAAAATATTTATTTAAAAATGTCAAAACACCCACACACCAACCCCCCCACCCACACCAACCAACCCCCCCCTCACCCCCACCACCCCTCACCCCCACCACCCCACCCAATTACTTAAAAAAGAAAACATAGTCAAATGTACCGTTTCTCATTCCTGGCTTAAGCCCTTAAACTCTAGGCCTATTTTTCAGTTATTATTATTCATCATTCATCATTATTGGTTTCCCAAAGCAGAGGTTCCAAAACACGTGACCATGAATTGTTTAGTACTGGGCTGCAATAATGCAATTACATACGTTTGTGTAAAATATTTTTGTGTAAAATATATGTTTATTTTAAAACACCCTTATCATGGAGAAACAGTTCTTCACTACATTTTTATGTACTACATTAATACTGCATAACTGTAGTATTTAAGTAATACATAAACACTTAAAGTTTAAAAATGCGTGATTCATTCACAGCCCATGCATGTATGGAAATGAAGCTGCAAAACCAGCTTGATTTAAATGTATAAAACTGCATAAATGTCTAGATAACTAGAAGCCACAGTGGACCCCCACATAAGCATCATAAAAATTAAAATACAAGAGAAGTATGGGCTATGGGCCCTTTAAATATATACTGACTTTGTCATTTGTCCGCAAGCCTTCGTGTGAGCAGGTTGCTACTGGTTGTTTTCTGCTTATGACTAGTTCAGAAGAAGAAGTCACTATATAAGAAATGATTAACATTAACAAGCCTTTTCTTTGGGCTGTCAACATGAAAAAAACAAAGCCAAGAAGAAAAAGTCTGAGAAACTGAAAACACTGATGACAGCTACATAAAACATGGATTCATTTCGCTGTAATGCTAATACCACAAATACATTGTATAGTAGATGGGAACAAACTAGTGAATGAGACATTTTGCATTGTGACACCCCCAAAACAACACTGGCACATCAGAAATGTCTGTGGGCTGTGGTTCTGTCTGAGGACTGTGGACTGTTCTATGGGAGGCTGGGAACCACTGTCCTGAACAACCTTTCAATGTTCCTTTTTACAAAACACTCAAAACACACTTGCAGTAAAAACTAATGAGCAGTGTGTTTTGAGTTCATGTTTTTTTCCACTTTACTAACTACTGAGAAAACAGTTTAAAATATTATCTATGGTAAACAACCTTGTGCTACAGATGCAGCAGAATCAGATGAAAACACTGGAGAACTATTCATTCAAAGGGAAAAAAACGAATTTTACATGAATTTTCCACATGCAGATGTGTATGTTTGCTAACCGGTTAATAAAAACTTTGCTGTAAAACAGTAGGTTTTGAATTACTTGTTTTTGTGAAAAACTGACATTGGACGACAACATCTGGCTCATAATCAATGTTCCAGTTCATTTCAAAGCTGTTTGAGTGGGTTAGAGGACAATGCGCATAGTGATCTTTGCCTTGTGTGCAATTGCTCAGCTATGGAGAACCCATTTCATGAAGCTCCCAACGCCAAGTTCTTGTGCTGATGTTTCTTCCAGAGGTAGTTTGGAACTCTGTAGTGAGCAACACAAAAGAGGAATGGCGTTTTTTACATTCTTTGCATTCTGCAGCTACAAGCCCTGATCTGTGAGTTTGCGTGTTCCACTGCTCTGTGGCAGAGCTGTTGCTAGTCCTAGATGCTTCCATTTCAGAATAATAGTACTTACAGTTGACTGGGGCAGATCTAGCAGAGCACTGAGCTCTTCAGTACAACCCATACTGCCAATATTTGGCCTTGGAGATTGCATTGCCATGTGCTTTATTTTATACACCTGTTGGCGATGGGTGTGGCTGAAGCTCCTGAACTCAATAATAACAAGAGTATCCACATATACAGCCTACAACAGTTTAGCCTCACCCATTCCTGTTGACACTATAAAAAGCATTTAAAACTGGCAGCCAATCAGAACAGAAGTCATAGATATATCAGTCTAGATTGGTGGAAATGGGCTGTTTATAGCAAGAGTGTTAGAGTGTATGGCTAACTTGGCCACTGTAATTGACATTGCTATCATCTGTCATTTAAAGTTACGTGTGCTTTGCCATTTTCAGTAGAAGTGTTGACTATGTTGGCCACAACCAATCAGATTTCATTTCATTCTACCCCAGGTTAAGCTTGTTTTGTTTCCAGGCACAAAGAGACACATACAGCCACAGCCTCTATGTCCAAACCACCAGTCCTAGCTCAGCCCAAGGCAGATGCTTAGATTGTTTTAACAGATTTAGATGCACCTGCCGCCTTCATGCTGGTGAAAACAGCTAGCATGACCGCAGATCCTTCTAAAGTTTGCCTGCATTACAAAGAAATGAGCTGGAGATGATGGATAATGAGATTTTATAGTTCGGTTTGTTGTTTTTGCATATGTATGAGCTACCCAGTATTATTGTGTTTGATTTAGGAGTCCACTGCAGTGAGACATTTCATAGCCTATTTAAAATGTCTCATGGACTTCACCAAATATCTCATCTCCATAAACAGCTTCAGCACAGTCAGCAGAAGTGCAGAGCTGTTGGCTTCTGAATACTGTCACACTCTCAGAAATTATGTGTTAATTAACAGCATACTTTTTTTGCTGTGACTCTTTCAACAAATTTTGTATCAGTAACACAGCGCAGACTGCGTAATTAGAACATGTTTGTTTTAGAAATCTTTACACACAGGAATAAAGTCATTTGTCATCCACAGCCTTGAAATTATGAAAATATGAAGTTCATATTATAAATGTAGGCATTGTGATTATATATTTTGGTTCATTGTCATATTGTATATTGTATTATGTGTATATGTCAAAAAGTGTCCAAGCAGCCCTAGTAGTTAGTGAATTTGTAGGCTTTAAAGGGGAATTCCACAGACTTTCCACAGAGATTTCTGAATGATTCAGTCACTGAAATGTAACCAAAGTCATTCAAAGTTTGATGAGAGATGGTGCTTATTGAGTCAAATTTTCTTTACAGTGGTGGTGATAGGAACCAGGGGTCATGCTGCCCACAGTATAGTCATTTTATCCAAAAATCTTGTTCGCCCTGAAGGGATTTTTAAAAATGCATTTTAGACCAATTTTTTTTTGCTAAACTATTTAACTATGTAAGTAAAGCAATGTCTCAGGGATCAGACGAAGTATTTAAAACTTTCTAAGATATCAC